>NC_084953.1:18671860-18713381 GCF_949316205.1 Platichthys flesus | reverse complement strand
TTTGTTCTGAAATGAGAAGAATGACCGAAAAATGAGGGAAAGACAACAAAAACACAGCTGGTAGAGTGAGATGAGAAGGAAAGGGTTTGGGTCTGAGTTGTGAAAACACACTCTCCATGTACTTTGAATACGCCAGTCCCCTCCAAAGAGGGGAATATACGCTTCAGTTCATGTACGCGGGCTATTCTACCCCGCTCAAGAAAGTGAATGGTATGAGCTGCAAGGTTCAATGTACAGTTGAACTTCTACATTTAATTCAGTTGAGTTTGCTCAGACTTTAATTGTTGGGACTGCAGCTTACATACATAATGAATTGTTGGGCAGACCCAGTGTTTTTGGTTATTGACACAGGCGGCACCTCACCCTCTTTTCCAGTAACTACACTTTCTGGAAATGTTGCCACCCCCAGCAGTGTTTCACTTCACAGCAGCACCTGGTTTAGAAACAACTACACAGATGACTGCTTCATGTGGTATTTGGAACAGAAACACTTCATTACTAATATTTTCAGGAAAATGATTTAACTTTTACTCATCTTTCCTCCATCTTTTTGTTTGATTACAATGCTTTCCAGAGTGGTTTATTTTACCAGTCCCAAGTGTAAGCACGGGTAGCTGTTGAGTTTCCTCAGTTTAAGCATAATCTGCCATACGGCTGCTGGCCACCTATTTGCTGCCTGCATTGGAGATCCCACATCCCAACTCCATCATGTTAGCGAAAGGCAAATGTACACATCAAAAAGGGTTTTCTCAGAGGTGGCTTGTTATTTGAGCTAGTTCTTATTACAGTGGTTTATGTTGAAGGGTCCATTTTTATGCTAAGTTTGGTTTTAATTATCTTCGCCAAGGAGGTTATGTTTTCGTCTGCATTTGCTTGTTAATTTGTTTGATTGTTGGCATGATTATGCAAAAATAACCCAACTGATTGAGTGTTGATCAAGGATTATTCAGATTTGGTTCAGATCCCCCTAAAATTCTGGATCTAGTCAATTGAAACGTGGATTCACAAGAGGACTGTTGTGCCTCAGGTATGAGCTCTGCTGAGGGACATTGTAGTTTATTATTTGATGCATTAAAAACAGTGGGATACATCATGATTGACAGCAAAGACTGCAGAGCATGTGTATCTGCAGGACCCCACCACTGCTTTTCCATTCCCTGATGGTTAGCCCACAGACTCTGGTTTCAAATACAGAAGATGGCAGTGTTCACTTCCGGGATATTTTGGCTTCATTTGTTGATAGTTGGTATCTGTCAGGAGTTTTCCATCCCCATGTTACATCAATCTTATGTTCTTTAGATAAGCCTGGGTATAAGGACAAATTATAAATGTGTGCATTTGATACTGATTTGTTGCATATTTAAAGGCTAAGAATCCCTGTTGTGGTATTAATAATGAAGGATGGTGAAAAATGAAGACATAAAGACAGCTTGCTGTTTCTTCTTCCCAAACGTGATGAGTGTGATTACCCAGAAGATGCTCACTTTACGGGATCAGCGAGTCCACAGCAGATTATTGTTTGAATTACACGGGTATAAGAACAGTCTTTATCTCCGTAGGACTGTCATTTGCCTGACGTGCAATTCAGCTGGTGGGTCATTAAGTTGTACAGAACCACATGCACACGTTTGCACATGCACTGAGGCAGACACGTGCATGTGCAGGATGAAACCACATACACATGCAGTTTCTGTCTTTATCTCTAAATTCAGGACATTGTATAACTTATTGGCTTTTCACATTGTTGTCTAACTGAAATTTGCCCACTGCAATTTTATTGTCATTTGCCCTATTTTTTCCAAATAGGATAAACCTTTTTTTTATATTTGTGCAAACCATGCAAAGTTCACATTATGTTGTGTTTAAGATTTCACACAGAGGACTGTTATGACAATGAAAGTCTCAAGCAGAACAATTAGCACGACAATTAAAATTACACACAATTTTCCATAATAATATGTAGAAACCTGCCCACCACATAGTGACCCACCCCAGACCCTGCAGTCAGAAGTGAAGAAAAGTAACGTTACAGATGTCAGCCTCTCTCTCCAGCTGTCTTTGTCATGCCTCTCTTGGAGCAGAGTGGCTGAGGTCCAGTTTCACGAGCTTAAATTGAATCAGGAGAATCAACTTTGTCCCCGTTCTCATCTTTAATGAGAAAGATGGAGGGATTTCCAAGGTGCTGCTCTGCCCTGTTTTCTTTAGAAAGGTCTCGCTGTTCTGGGAAGGAAGCCTGGAGACGTGGATTAGCTAAAACCCAAAGGAAGGAAGATATGGTGGACCACATCACACACACACACACACACACACACACACACACTCACATAGTGTAGAAACAAACCCAAATGCCAGGACACAGAGGTGTTATAAGAGCTCTTAGGAAGGTTATTCCCTTCCAGCTTAGAATCAAACGGGACCAGAGAGGAGAGGGAAGGGAGAAAATCTAAAACACATTTTCACCTTTCGCCCGGACATGTGGAACCTGTACTGGGAGTGTTTTCTTTTCATCTGGCTCTGATATGGCTGAGAGGTTTCTACAGTGTCCCCTCTGCCCTCTCCTCCCAGGAGAGCTGTGCTGACCCAATTATCAACCAGGACAGCCGCCCGCCCAGAACAACAGCACCTTTACAGCTTCATGCTAAGGCCCCATATCCTCCACCTTGCTAAGTGACCCTGTGTCCCATTGTGCTTTCATGGGTTTCTCACAGAACTCATAGTCGGTGTCCTCACATGAGATTGAACTTAACTTTTGAGTCAACCAATCAATGAGAAGCTGATCAGAAATCAAAATCACACCCGTGAATGTAAAACTTTAAATGTCAATTAAATGAAAAACTGCAATCCCTTCAATTTCAAATGACTGTATTTTTAGATTTCATTTCTCAAGTTTAGATTTAGAATGAGCATTTTTATTAACAATTCACGTTAACAATTCACATTTACATTTACCTTCACATTTGTATTAACACTTAAATTCAGTTTGATTTACTGCAGAACATAATTCTTCTTAATTCATTGAGTTATTTTACGTAAAGATGTTTGAAAAATTGAATTTAGTTTTTAATTTGGCTAAATGTGTTAAAACTGAACAGAATTAAACAATGCTTAACCTATAACAAAGAGCGCTCCATATGTTCATCACGTTCCCCGTGATCAGTGGGGACAGATCCTGTTTCATGCATGGACGGATTTTTGTGTGTGTCCAGAAATCCATACTACTGCGTGAGATCATGACGACAGAGTGAGTCAGAGAAGGGGACAGAGATTGAGTGTGGTAACGTTAATGAAGTGAAGCCACCACAGACCTGAATAAAAAAGATGTGTGGGTGTCCTAAAGAGCACAACTCTGCCAGCTCTGCCGTCAGCTGTCTTTACTCGCTCACACACCACACACACTCTGAAATGAGGGGTTTCCTTTTCTAACAGCGCTTTCAGAAACCCCTCAAAGCTGAGAAGGTGACGAGCGACATTCTGCACACACACACTGCGTGGGCCCCAGGTTTGTGCTCCGCTGCTCATCTATGACGCTCTGCTGGGTTGTGTTACAATAGTGGGATCCCCTCTCCCACACTGCAAAGACCTTTAACGGAGAGGTTATTCAAACAAATGCTGAGGCCGGTCAGAGGTCAAGGGTTTTTATAAATCCTATGCAAGAGCACTGATGAAGAATAGTGGATAAAGAGCATAAGTAAAAAATTAGGCCTCACTCAATGTTTCTGTTGTCAAAAGAAATATTCCCAGCAATTTCTTTAAAATGACGATTGCAGGTGATTACGGGTCAAATGTCTTGCTTCTGGGAATGCAGGGAAACCACATGAAAGTGGGGAAACGAACATGAGCTGTCAGATGATCAGAGATTCTTTTTAGCGATGCTTACTGCGTCATTGAATTGAGATCTTATTTGGACTGGTTGGTCGTTTGGTCAGTTGGTGGGTTGGTAAGCCCACCTTATGAGTGCAAACTGAAACATCTCAACAACAAATGGATGATTTCCCTGATTTTTTGTGCAGACATCCATGGTACTTTCTGACTCTGTGGTCTTTATTACCACCATTAAAATGGTATATGTGATTTTTAGTGAAAAATTGCAAGATAGATTGTCATAAAATCGTCTATATGCTCCTCTCATGTTGAACTGAAACAGCTACAATACTCTCAGAGTTCCATCTTGCACCATCATCGCATCAAAAATGTTCATTATAGTAGTTTATCACCGGTAGCAGCAGAACCAAAAACATCTTCGACTGGTTATTAACCAACAAATATCTGGAAAGGATACTAGAATGTTCTGGTAAACCTATGAGATTTAATTTGTCTGTATGTGTGTCACCTTATCCATCCGTCATAGGCCTCATAGGCTGTGACACTGACGGCTCTTTCCGTAAGTGCTCTGAGACTCATTCCGTCCTTTATGATGCACCCAGCAATGAAAACGCTGGAGTCGCAGTTTCAATATTGTTGAAATGTGCACCAAGTAGGTAAGCCTTGAAATTATTGTCCCCATACTTATGAAAATGGTTAATGTGCAGGCAGAAGTGCATAGATGTGCGTGCACATTAACATGCAGGTTCATGTTTTGGGGTTTGGTACATCACTCTAAGCTGCTGTTTGTACAAATGTTGTCATTCACACATGCTAAACTACTATAATGAACATGGTAAATATCCCCAAGGCTGCATTGTTATTGGAATATGAGCATTTAGCTCACACTCCAGACATTTTGTCTTGTTAAACAAATCTGAGACACCCATCTGAAGGGACAACACACAGATCAAAAGCTGTGGATTAAATATATTCGTTATAACTTTGACCTGACCTTCTTAGTTAGCCTATATTTAAAAAAAAATGGTTTATATTGTTTGTCTAAGCTTAAATTATTTATAAATTGTATGACAGCAAATGTTATTAATACTATAAAGTGATGGGGCCTAATCCTCAATTACTTTGATGACATTCATAATGCAGTTATTGCATGGATGAATAAGCAGCTTTGCCTATGAACAATAACATGTACATATTATATGTTGCTAATGATAAGAACATAAGATTAAATCTCAAAATATCCCAGAGTATGAACAAAGCTGTCATTTATTATATGTTTAGTTTCACTTCTGCATAAATGAGAGATTAGGCTTCATTTCGAATTTGTGGTTACAAGTGAGACAGCATGGGGGTCTCTTTCTCATGGATTCTTATCGGGGAGACCATAAAGATCAACCAACCACAGCGTCCCTGAGCCATAGAGCTTCACTGACTCATGAGCAGTAACAGGCCCACCACAGTGTAGGCAGGAGAAACCACAGGGGAGGTGGGAGGTGACAGCGATGCATACGGTGGGGATGCAAACTAGCGATGAATGCGCCGGGAATCCCTCAGCCTGATCAGAAGAGGTGTGGTGAGTGAGAGGGGATGCAGATGGGTGCACAAGGTGACTCTTGGCAGATGTAGCTGCATGGCGTAGACTCCGAGCTCCACAGCTGGTGCAGGGGTGGACAGAAAGTGTAAACCAAAAGGCCAAAGGTTGACTTTTTCTCAGTCGTAAAGTACAGCAAAAATCCCAGGTGAGATGAAAGCCAGGGGGTTAGAGGAATTTTGCTTTCATTTAGTTCTTTAAAAAGATTCCTGTAATTTCAGGTGAACCGGTAACCTTGACCAGAAGATAAGCCTTAATATAATGAGTGTTTGTGTTAGCGGACAATACATCAGGGGAATTACATTTTGAACATTAGCTTAAGATCAGTTTTACTGTGAGAAAATTACAGTCCAACACCATGTACACAAAAACTCACAGTTTCAACAGGAAGCGTCTCACAATCCAAACTGGCCTCTTTTACTGACAGTCAATCTCGACTACCAGTTTCTGTTGCCTTCTGGTAAATGAGCAGCCATGTTGACTGTTCGTTTGTCTTCTGGGAAACGTAGTTCTTTGCTTACTGAATGCGTGGGCCCTCACTTAGAACATATGCAAGAGTAGCATAGGAGTAAGTATCCTCAATGGGAGATTACATGCTGCTGCCATTGCTTCCGGTAACTCAGAGTGAAAATGTACACATCCGGAATGATGCTTCAAACGGAAGCCACAATTAGAATCTGCCTTATTCCACAAACGTCTGCATGTCTGCAGCGTATCTCGCATCTTCTCCGCCTCATACTTGGCAGGTGTATTATGAGGAGCTACAGGAGGTGACTGGTCAAAATCGGTGCGATTTGGACACACGATATGTCGAAAAATGAGAAAAATATAATAAACAGGTGACCAGCGCTATGTAGCAGTCAGTGGGGGGGCGGGGCAGTTTGACCTCATTCTGCAAACTGACTTGAACATGTCTTCGTCTTTGTCCTTGCCGTCAAAGTTGCCGCCAGATCATTTTTTATTATTTTATTATTTTTATTTCACCATATCAGACTGACACACTCATGGGTGTCCGTCAGTCATGGGCGTGTACTGATCTCTGTCCTGGCAGCAACATTAATAGAATCACTACCTCTTCAGCAATTTGTCTACACAGTAAAAGCGTTTATTTTGCTGCTGCAATAGAGCTGAATGAAACAACTTTTATCTTGAAAAGCTGTGAACTTGGGTCTGAACATTGGCTGTTTCCTTAACAGACTTCAGAAGTGATGACATGTAATGTATGAAGACATAACACCAGTTAGGTAATTCAAATGTTTACATAAGTCCAAAACATGAACAGTAAAAAGCAATCTCAGGTTCATTTCATTCACTGCACATAAACCAGGTAGGATGAACTCCACGTTTCTAACTTCTCTCTGCTCCACAGACTGCTTATAGGAGTCTGAAGTGCCTCTGTAGCCTTTACACAGACCAAGAAAACAGCCCATTCCAAACAAGCAGGTTTAGAATAAACACTGCAAGAGTAATTGAAAAAACATTCGACATAATACAAACATATATGTATGATATATGGGGAGACCTATATTATGTTTTGATCCATTTAATTCTATTTTTCAACATGTGTAATTTCTCTTTCACTTTGGGTGCTGGAGGGTTTGCAGGTCTCTCAGGGTGAGTGGTGACAGACGCGGCAGCAGTGTTGAATGTCTCATGACCCGGGGGCTCCTCTGAACCTCTGAAATGAGGTGAAATGAGTTAAAGGCAGTGTGGGCTGTACCTCATGTTACAGAGGTGAGAGGCCTTATTGGAGCAGCACTGTGGGCGCTAATGTGTTTGGGTAGAAAGAGAAGTAGACAGGGGAATGGGTAGTTATCTGAAACCTGCCTTCTGAAAACAGAGCTCCCTGCTGACATGTGAAACCCCGAAGTGCCGATTCAATTTAGTCCCGATCGCACGAACACATGCACAGACAGAAAAATGGAGGAGAGTCAGCGTGAGTCGTCCAGACGGTTAGAATTTCCGTAATTTACACACACACTCCACCAGTTGGTATTCTGTGTGTGTGTGTGTGTGTGTTGTTGCACAGTGTGTGTGCATTTGGAACAAACTCCCTGATAAAGCTTGCTCAGACGTCTGGGTTTCTGGCTGTTCCAAAGGAAAATCCTGAGGCCCTTACCACAGGCGCTCTTTCTTCCTGGCCTTGGAGCTCCTCCCAGCTGCTCTGCACCTGACGGCTTTTCCTCCTCCTCAGCATCCAGACGGACCACGCCAAGAGCCAGACTGGAGTACAAACATCGGCTGGACGGTAGAAGTTTGGCAGGTGTATAGAGAGATGGCAGGGCGGAGAGGGAAAGTGGAGGAAGGACAGGTTCATTCGGGGCTGACTTGAATTGTAATTGCGAGTGCAGGGGCGAGACAGGTAGGGAGGGGGCGGGAGGGAAATCAAGCCCGCTCGCTGTTGTGGGTGTAGGCGGGAGAAAGAGAGGGAGTGAGGGAGGGGGAGTGAAGGAGAGGGAGAGAAAGAGAGAGAGGGAGGGGAACCCAGACACAAACATAAACACTGGCGAGCACTTCAATGATTCCTCTCTCTGGCTCTTTTCTTCACCCCTCACCCCTCCCATCACTAGCCAAACATAAACAAGTATAACATGGAAAGCATCAGACCGGCTCCATACGTCTCAAGTAAATGAGGAATGGGAAAATCGCCATGGCCAATTTTGTCGTTTCCACTATATAAAAAGACCAATTGGATTCGACCAGCAGCCTGTCATTCCCTCTCCCCCAACCTCCAAGTCACATCACCTGTAAACTCAAGTGGCCGAAGACAAATGTCAACCTGTCAGACGTCTCCCTGTAAGGTCGCAAACTGAAATAGAAAAGAAATAACAGCCTCGTTATTCTTAACATCATTTGAGAGAGACGCACAAAAACACTCGCACACTCTCAAAACTCTGGTTAGGGGAAAGCAGTCTTTTGGGGATTTATCTCCTGACGACTAGAAGAGTGTGGCAGACACGCACCAGGCAGTGACATCTTTACAATAACCGTGTCCTATACAGCACACATACATACACTGTTAAAAAACAATAGGTTAATGCACACACACACGCACACACACACACACAAACACACACACACACACTCACACACACCCTCTGTGCTTGTCTCTCTCTCATTCAAAGACACAATGTCACCGATTACTGCAGCTCCTTGGTCTGGCTGGCAATGACATCATGTGTGGGTCAGCTCCCAGAGATCCCTGCTGCTGGCACACGACCAGCCCTACATCTGCAAAGAGTCCTATACACGCTCACGCACGCATACACAAACAAACACATATAACTGCAAACCACAATGTCAAGGCTCTACGGGAAGACGCTTGACTGGTTCCAGGAAACAACTGGCAGCTCATCTGCTGGTGGGAACTTCACCTATAGAGCTATTGACACATTTGTAGCTTCGTACTTTCTCGCACAGTCCAATCCAGGCCTAAAACAAAGTTCTCACTTAACCCACACACGTAGACCTATAGTCTCACTAAAAGCAGCGAATTGATCATATTCTACAGCCTGAAATCGCAGAGCAACCACTAAGCCTTGTTTTGGGCTCCAAGCGTCACTTTGCGTTTACTTGAATCCATGTGCATTGTCAGCTTTGGCTTACAGGAGACAACAGCAGCACAGTCAACTAAGGAAATGTGTGAAACCTTGTGAATTCTGACATTTCTAGACATTTCATTAGGGTGCTAATGTTCCAAAAAGATTCTGGAGCAACTAACCCTAACATTTGTCTTCTCACACACACACCCTCCAGAAAATGACAAGAACGTGTGTGGGGTTCATGTCTGGAAGCATCTTAAGTTGCAGCTTGTGGTAGGAACACAGAGTTTTACGTGTAGGTGGGTGTCAGTACATGGACTCATGCTATGGTGACAACAGACAGCTCTGTCTCACTCTCTTCCAGGTGGTTATAGTCAGCCTGACTCACTCGCCCCACTCCAGGGGTTTAAAAAATGGACACCTTCAAATAAATCCATAATCTCTGCCAGTTTCAGCTGCCGCCATAAAAACCTCAAAGCTCTTATGATAGTGATCTGTAATGCTGTAATCATGCAACAAAACCAGTGTTAGGTTTTAAAAACAGCCTGGACATGAGTGTGGGTTCGAAAAATTGAGCATTGTGGACTAGAAATGAGAGTCCGCTGCTAACCGGGTTTGTAATCCTGACTGGTTGATCTTCAATCATACGGCTCCTGCTCCTTTTCAGGAGTCTTGTCCACCCAGTAATTTAGTGTCCATGTGTTCTTCGTCTATAAAAAAGAAGCAGTGAACCACCCGGCCACATGGTTCACACAAGCAGTGGAAGTGTATCAGACGCTCTGCAGGGGGTCTGCTTCGCACAATACCAGTCAGATAGACATAACAAACATTCAGTGTGTATGTCTCTTGTGTGAACGTCTGAATGCGTCTTCTACTTTGTCTAAAGCTGTTTCTGCTGAGTGTACATTTCTGTTAGTGAGTGTCTAAGTGTGTGGGTGTGTGTGTGTGTGTGTGTGTGTGTGGTAGTGTGAGCGGACCATACCACAGGGGTCAACCTGGGCCAGCTGCCTGGAGCTGATGGAGTGAGCCACACACATGCTGAACTGTGACCTTAAAATGGAGGAGAGGAGAGGAGGAAGAAGGAAGAGGAAAAGGGAAAAGGAGCAGCACCGGTTTTCCTCTTGTAAAGGTCAGTTTGATCTTAAGCTACCGGAGACATTATTTCACATAAAAACTCCCTGATAGATTAAAACCGAGCTACTGTTTTTAAACCAGTGTGTAATAAAACCAACAAACCAGTGTTTGGTATTTACAAACACTGATCCATGACTCTGATGTGATTGAATGTTAAACAAACAAACATACTAAAATAACCTAGTCAGCCCTACTGTCAATAGGAAATATGCAAATAGATTTTTGTCCCCATCTAATATTTCCATGATTTCAAACCTGTTCTGTAAAAACCACTCTATATAAGCCCCTTTTACTTTCCCCATTTATTTACAGGAGCCAGGTTATCTTCATATATTCAGATTGGATAAACAGTAAATAAGGGATGTAATCTGGTGTTATTTTATTTGATGAATATCAACGTTATGCTATAGTATTCACCCTCCTTAAGTCGTATCAGTGTTGTCTTAGGCCACTGTACACCTGCACTTATCTAATGGAAGTGTCTGTTACTGAGCCCATGTGTGCACGAAGGTAGTTGGGCTTGAATCTCTCGACTGTCTACTCTACACAGAGCATATAGAGACTGTAAGTATACACAGTCTATTTTTACATCAAGAGCACTACGGTGTTCCAACTCCTAAAGCCTGTAAAGGCCTCACACAGAGAAAGAACATCTCATGGACACACAGACACTTTATGTCTCACCACCCACTGCTCGCTGTTTGTTTAATATGGCATTTCGGTAAGAGAACTGTATATCCTGCTCCCATCTTTATAAGGGCACAGCTAATGCAATGCCGAGACACCCCTCCTATTACAGTCTCACTTCTCACACAACACACGCACACACTACACACAGCGTTAGTCCTGTGCCAATGGCTGCTGCGTCTTGGCACAACCTGGAGTTAATGTTGCCCTAACTGAGATAGAGCATCTGCTTCATCTCCCTGCCTCTGAACTCAATAACACCCTCCTTCTCTTGTCCAAAATGCACACATGCTGGCACAGACACTCACTCACATGCACATGCACACAACCGTTACACACACACACACACACACCTTGTCACACACGCACAAACTGGGGCTGGCACCAGTGCTGGAATCTTGTCTGTCTGTCTCTGATGGTGAGAAACGTACGGAGACGTGATGAAAGAGCAGATTTAGACTTTTGTATTCTTGGCATAAGTAGGGCAGCTCTTCAAAAGACAAATCCCTGTTTACTGTTGGCCAAGGGTTGTCACTGTGGAGCTAATAAATACTGGATAACCAAACTGGGGAAGGAGTGGTTCACACTCTATCGTCTGGTTTAAACACTTGTCAGAGTTCACTTGGCCAGGATGTCTCCACTGGAAGCCTCGGGTCATTTTTCAGTAATCCTGAGCTGTTGCCAAATTCGAACTGATAAACAAATTGTGAGAAACGCTGATATTCTTACGAGACATTAAGACGAGACTGTTGGCAGCAGATGTTACTATATTTGGTCGACTGAGTCAGAAGACAGAAGTTTCATTTTTCATTTATTTAATTATAGCTTTAGCAGGTTGCAAAGTTTTAATCCAAGGGTATCAGATCATTATACCAAATGGTCCTGCAAACATATTTTTCGTTTAGAAAGTTTTGTCTAATAGCTTTTTAACATTAGGCTGAAATTAGTTTTGTAGTGTCTTGATTTAATTATACAAAATACCAAATTACAAAAAGGATCAAATAGAGTCCTAGCCTGAGAAGCGATTAGCAGAAAAGGGAAATCAGAAGACTTTCATGAAAACATGCTAGAAAACAACACTGAAACGTGCCTCCAGCTCAGAAGCATGGACGGATAGAATGATGAAATTTAGCTTATATATATATCATAATAGATTCATATGAAATCTCCCCTGTAGATTTATGGTTCAAAATGTAATGTTAATTTCCTGGAGACTTACTCCAACTTTAACGATGGTTTCTAATTGCCGAAGCTTAACCTTAGCTCAACTTAACTTTAACTATGTCTTCACCCTAAAACGTATCGATATACATAATGGGGACTTGCGTTTTGCCCCCATTAGGATGACGATCCCCATAATATGACACATACACATAAAGAGAATAAAAAGTGCACATTCAAACAGAGACAAAGGGACAAAGGGGATGTCTGAAGACGAATCAATTATCGGCAGCTATGAGGAAGAGAGAGTGAATAAAGAAGAAACTTTGAACCGAGAGGAGACAGACAGAAAGCAAATGTCCACTGAAGCATGAGAACAAAAGAATGTCTCTGCTTTTGCATATGGAAGTGAAAGATACCCTGTCTATCTCAAACTATGAGGAACAAAAAAATACTGTATATATATATATATATATATATGTATGTTCCTTTTTTCTAATGTATCACTTCTAACAGAAGATAAAGAGAAGGGGGTAACCCAGAGAGAAACAGAGTGGACGGGGGAGATAACATGGTGGATCTTTGGTTTCTGTAGAGGGTCTCGGTTTTGCCTGAAAGACGGCAGCTCATGTAAGCACTCATGTGTAAACACCTGGGAAGAGGTGGGACATAGAAGCTACAACCCTCAAAAAAACTGCAAAGATTCCTGTTGAAGGGAAACGGCAGAGCGACGTCTTTGTAGAACAGATTCATCGGGAGCTTTACTGAAGTAACAGTCGTATGAAAAGGCCTCATTGTGCATCAGCCGCATCCAAAACTGCACAAAAAGCCAAAACCCAAAGGGCATCCCGCTGGTGAGTGATTATGGTGCCATGCTTAGTTTCTGTGACAAATAATAAAACAATCCGAGCTTACAGCCGACTAGTCCGACGCTGAGGCATGCTATGCTACGCTAACGTCCCACAAACCCTGGCAAGGCGATTACTGTTCTCCGAGGGTTTGCCAGAGAACAAACGCCCTCACAATGGGACACGTCACTCGCCTAAGCAGAGCTAAGCTTCACGGCATTTCTAGTATGTCTCTTAAAAGTTAAGTGTGATACGAATTCTTGCTGGACAAATGTTTGTTGAGTCAAATCTGAACCCGCACCAAAGGACTGACCTTTGTGTACGTCACACAGTGCAATCCCTCTGCAGCGGAGGGCGGGAGGGGGGCTTCCTTTTCTTGTGGGTAAATCTCTTTTACCGTAATTGTTGTCTTGAAAAAAACCTTTTTATACACCTCTCTCAAATTCTCTTACACCGCAGCCACATCAATCCAGGAATATTTATTTTACAAGCTAGCTTGAGTTTTATGTAACCCAGCACGGTGTTATTCCCTCGGGCACAATCTTTTTCATTTCCAATATGATATATACAGCAGCAGAGCTGTGTTTATCACATCATTCCATCCAGAAAGCTAGGCCCAGTGCAGGAGAGGCTTTGGAGAAACTCAGAGGGCCCAGAACATAAGCCTGGGATATTTGAGTACTGTGCTAAACTGAGAAATATCGCTCAATGAGGTTACACAGTTCAGTTTAGTATGTAAGTAGTGTTCTATAGCTCTGACTCACAAAGTGTATCTGCAGTGTATAAACTGCTCTGTGATTCCACCACCTCTACTAATCTGAGCCCATGTTCCAGCTCAGTGCCGTTAAGCCTCTCAGCCCCGATTGTGGCTCAAACACAAACACTGCAGATTCTGGTGGAGTGCCCCCATACGTCATGATGAGGTCCGAGTTCGCCGCGCTCTGATTAACCCCTTAAACCTGTATTTGTGTGTAATACTCTGTGCATGGGGTGGACTCAGGCCTCTGAGACGCTCAGTTCAGTGTCTTTCAGGCTAAATGGGGTAATTTGTTTTGTTTTAATAACGCGGGTGTTTTTCTTGGGTTGGATTGTCAGGGAGCAAATTGCTTTCTAATCACATCACACATGGAAAGTCCAGATGATGGAGGAGGGAGCGCGGCGCTGCATCACAGCTGACACAGTGTGCAGTGCGGCCCCTCCTCTGGCACTCGCACAGCTCCGTATGCAAGTATTAACACAGCTCTGTTTTCATTGCAAAGCAAAACATGTCACTTCATTTGCCCCATTTTAGGCCCTAATCACAGTGACGGGCAGCAGAGAGGGAGGCTCTGTGATGCTCTGCATGGTTTACATCCTTTGCTCTGGAATCACAAATCAACTGGTTTAAATCCATCGCGCACAGCGATGGAGGCGGGCTTAATTTATGAAGGGAACCTTTCCTTTACTGTACTGTGTAGTAGAAGGCTGCCAAAATAAAGACAGAGAATAACACAAAGAAGGGAACATATTGTGCCCATTCTTTTGAACAATGCTTCACAAATGTGCATTCACGCAGCAGCACAGTGAAAGCGGTCTTCAGGAAAGAGGCAGGCAGCAGAAGGGGGCCTGTGAGGCCATTGAAGCAGCAGTGTGTGGCTGTGGGCCTAGAAACGGCCTGCAGTCATTGCCATAACAGGAAAGGTCAGTGTTGTGGTTTCTGGGGCTTTAGAGAAGACAATCCAATCCTGGAGTCTGCTGCTCTGCTGCTCTACCTGTTGACTGGACTGCATTAACTACTGTCTATTATTACACACTGTATTGTATATCATCAGATTGAGCTGGGATCGAATGTGTGCTGTATTATATATAGTGCTAATATTTCTTTAAGGAACTTGTCACAGATCTGCATTCTCAAGTTGCTGTATCTTCAAAATAAAATGTACATATATAAAAATGAGAGATCAGCTTTGAAATGTTTTAGTTGTTACTAGTAATTTACAGATTATGGGAAACTTAGACATTTTATTCAATGGGGCACGTTTTATGAATCAGCAGTTAAAATTATAGCTCAACTCTGACCAGACACAACATTAAAATGTGCTTATTCATTATGATCTAATGATACTTAATACTATTTATAATAAACTTACTTAATAATACAACTTTTACTTTACTTGTTCTTACTTTTTTATGTACCTCCATAGTTTTAATTGGGTAATTTAGATTTTACAGCACAATATAAATTGGTTATAGTAATATTATGCTATTACTACACATGAGTATCAAAAGTAGTAAAGACTGTGATACTTTTTCCACCACTGGGAGATGAGACACCGCAGCACACACACAGGCCGACAACCCATTTTCACAAACCAAACACTTGACTGTTGTGAATCATATAAAAAAGCAAGTTCATTTCAAACCCTCTGTTCTCTGCACAACCTGCAAACACAATACATGTTCATGTCTGTACTTTAGGAAGCCCAGCAGAAAACGTTTTCAGGTTTGTGGGTAGACTTGTGCAGGAAAATTAGAGAGAGAAACACAGTGTGCACATGTTGTGTGTGTGTATGTGTGTGGGTGTGTGTGTGTGTGTGTGTGCGTGCGCACACCGTAGATGTGGTCGGCTGCGCGCTCTGACGCACAGCGTTTGAAGTTGTGTTCCATACAAAACAACAGTGGAGGAAGTTGAAGCAGCTTCTGGTCTTTCTCTTGGACCAGGCCTCGTGGCCTCAGGGGGCCCATAGGAATAAATGTCTCCTTAGCGGAGCCTCATATACCTCAACACCTGCAGCACACAATAGACCTCTGTGAGCGAAACAGTCACTCAAAAGTCAGAAGCACTCATGGACGACAAGGAAACAGGGAATGTTGGGAAACTAAATGTCACAGGAAATATGAAAAACAGACTCTGATTTATTTTCAACCAACGACAAACAAAACAGTTAAATCCATAGATTCGTTAATTAACACAGTCAGCAGAATTATGTAAAAACAACAGGATTTTGTTAAAGCTTGGTGGAAGGGTTGGGTGAAGGCCAAGAAGAAGCCTATTTACCTTTTGAGTACAATAGATTGATTTAGTGTTGATCCGGCCAATGATCCAGATCTATCTGATCGCTGACTGCCCTTCTTCTTAATGTATATAGCTGTGTCTCAATTCAGAGGCTGTATCCTTCATAGTCTGTATTTGAAGACTGGTCATGTCCGAGCAGAACGACTAGGCTGTCCAGAGGTCGATCCCTCTCAGGCCATCCTATCCCAGGATTCACTGTGCTTTGGTGACAAACCCTTTTTCTAAGATATATGTGCTCCAGCAAGAGACGAGATATCAGATGCTGGAGTTTCACGCTCCAAGTCAATTGAACAACCGAATGGTACAGATGTTTAAAAAAAATCAAGCAGCATTAAACTCTCTTGTTGTGTCCAGCAACAGCTCTGTTGCTAAGGGAAAGCAATAAGGGCGGGACAAGCTGAACTGAACTGAGACACAGTCACTTACTTCACTTCAAGTTTTCAGGGTTTTTATTATTTTGGCAGACAACATCCATACATCTCAAACCCTTTACAACAACCCTATCTCAGATCCCCAGTACAGTGGGGCTACAGTGCTTTCAGAGATTGAAACAATATTGACATTGGAGCACCTGAGAATAGACACCACAGCTAATAGATATAATTGTCTGACACAATTAGTAATAACAATACTGCTCGATTTGGGCGTGCATTGTTTTGTTTTGTCTGAAGGGATCCTCCCTGGAAAGACGGGCAGGGCCACCTCTCCACCCACTGAGCCCAGCCGGGCCTCACCTTCCCTGGGTGTGGGAGAGTCCGGTTGCAGCCTGTCAGGACCATGTAAGGCTGAGGTTTGCTTGCGAAGGTGTAACCCACATTTTGGTGTGAGCCTCTGTCGACTCTGCTATTTCCTAAACTGTGGATAGTTCACCTCGACGAAGGCAGAGAAACAAAAAACAAAAAGAGCAGTGGGTAAAAGTACGCATAATCCGCCGCACAGTGAGATTTTAATAACATTTAGCTGAGCCTCATTCATTTAAGAAATTGTTATGACAGTGCTGGAGTCCAGAGAGTGATTTCTCTGTCTGGTCCAGCAGACTCAAGTCCATTTACCTAATTAAAAAAACAAACCAGCGGTCTCTGTGGCTCTCGTGTTTACTGCTGTGTGATGGAGGGGATCAAATCCAAGCAGTGGTAGAAATGCAACCAGAAGACCAGAGGACATTCAGAGTAGCTGGAGGAAAAGATGCAGAGGACAATGAAAGTCATGGCAGAGGCTTTTGTAGACTAATACGTTTCATGTATTTGTGTAACATTTATATGTGGTGATAAATCAATGTTATGTTTTTTATTTTGAGATTATATTGGTGTGCGCCATTTTCAGTCTTTATGCTACAACTAAGCTAATTTACTAGTGCCTCCTGTACAGACATCATGTGCCCTTACATATGTACAGGCAGAGTCTCCTGTCCCTACTTTTTCATGTACCATTCGATCTATGTCTGTGCACGCTTTGTGAAAGCTTAAGGACACACGAGAAACAAACAAAATGGAGCAGTACCACGAAAAATCATTGGGGCACAGTGAAGCCAATAGATCAATTGAGATGAAAGAAAATTTCAACAATATGGTAACGTGTTTAGAGAAGATGTTAAGAGGTGGTAAAAAAAAGAAAGTCCAGGGTTCTATATCATGTTTTGCCACTTTCATTAAGAGCTACACTATCACAATCTCCTCCATCGCTGACACGTTTGCTGTCGTCAGAAACTCGTCCCCCCTAGTGGATGTATTGGAACCATACCAACGTAAACAAGGGAAGAATGGGCAATGGCGGTTGACGCATCTCTTTTTGTACATGAAGGCAGCATGAACGAGCCTTAAGTCTCAACAAGGCAACAAGTGACTGCAATTCTGAAAATGTCAAACTGTTCCTTTAATTTGAATTTAGTTTTTTATGAGAGCAAATTGAAAATCTTATGAGAGTCTTATGAACTGTCAGTTCTTCTTTAATCAAAGGTCTACTTGTGGCTCCGTTCATGTGATATTGTGTCTTTCCCTGGGATAATGTTTTTACTGGATTCCTAAAATACTTTTAGATTTTTATCTTATGAGAAGAATTTAGGAACAAAGGAAGGATCGAAAACAAACAGCACTGTCTGGAAAGGTTAAAAAAGGAGGAGGAGGAGAAAAGTGACTTCATCTGCAGAAGAGGTCTGAGAAGAGATGTGAGTGGAGGGAGAGGAAAGTGATGAGGCAGAGGGGAGGAGAACGAGACAGGGCTGAGGGAGGGAGGACAGGGGGAGATGACGCTGCAGTAAGAACAGCAGTTAAGCTCCAGAGGAGATGATCTGAACGTGTCTCAGTTCCAGTAAGAGGCATCACGGCATCACCGGATGACTCACCTGCTGTAAGACTGCATCAGCCACGGTATGAGATCATCAGGTTAATCTCACAGCACAGGCACAATGACACAAGTGAAACAACCAATACACACATGGGGGAGAAAGACCATAGTAACATGTTTTAATATCATCCTTGATAACGATCAGCTGCCTTGAGCTTTAGGTTGAAGATCAGTGATTGATGAATGATGACCAATAACTGCCTCTCCTGCTTCACTTTCATGTGGCGACAATTGGAAAGGCTAAAAATTTCACATTTGTCCTCGAGAGAATTTTCTGCATCAGCACTGCCAATCTATGCACAGTTTTTTCTTCTCCTATTAATTAATGCTGACTAAACGTTCTATTCATAGTCCAAAAGTCGGAAATATAAAAAACCCTCTTTTGGTCAGGTTCATTTTGTTCTTTTTTTTGGTTTCAAACTAAACTGAGATGTCAGAAGATCGGGACCATGCAAGGTGGCTGTAAAGGTGCCCTTTAATCCCAAACCTTTAGACACCGATGGACAAAAAAGTCATCAGCTCGCAGAATTAGACTGATGGTGGTCAGTAAGAGCAGGAGGATTCATTACAGTCATATACCACAAGCTGCCTTTAAAGCAATAAACTGAATAATTCATCTGTGTGATCTGGGTGCCTGCTGATCTGCACGGGTTGGAGCGAGGCACAGAGCACCGAGTACTTAAGCTGGGGCCCGAACGACACTTTAGAGCTCTAGGAAAAGTATTGGGTTACTTGGGAGCGGAGAAGCACTTCAATTAAGTTTGAGGGAGAAATGAAGGAGGCCGGAGGAGGAGGAGCGACCGAGGAAAGCAGGTATGAAATTGAAATATACTCTGCGGTTTAATAAAATGAATCACTGCCAGATGTCTGTCTGATTGATTATGGACAAAACAGAGCTGTTCTTTTTTTTTATTACTCATTGCAGGGATGCTGGCTCACAACTGTTCGTGGCAGCCCAGTGTTTTAAGAGGTCTGCATCTGTGCAGTTACTCTTCATTAATGATGCTCTGAAAAACAGCACGTCCTACTGTGGTTACATGTATTTCAGTAAACCCCTTATCTGGAACCCGGGGACACCGTTTCATAATTCTCATTCTTTTCATGAAACATGTTGGATGTGAGAGCGGCGACAGCTACAGAGCTTCCTTTTGAAAACACTGGTTTCGCCCGGATCTTGTTTTCTGGAACTACTGGCCTGAAAACACAGACCCACAAACCCAGACCGCATCCACCAGGAACTAAAGCAAACACCAGATTCCCACCGGGGACGTATAAACAAACGGGCGGACATCCTCCAGGGATCCCAAACCAACGAGCTTCCATGGAAAGTATTTAATGTGTCTTCATGCCGAGTGCATTTTTCCTCCCGCTCTGCAAAGCTTGAAGGCGCTGCGCTCGGAGAAGGGCCATAAAGTCCATCAACGATCTGTGCAGTTATGGTTGCAATGTGTTTATTTAGTCACACTCCCAGGCTGCACAGGCCTTTGGATGCTGCTCGATGAGCCTCAGCATGAACTGTGTCCACTGGGGATGAACTGGATATGTGTGACTGCAGAACATCCAAACCACGACAATGTCTTTTCTCATAATAATAATAATAACTCATATGAAAAGAATGAAAGGTCTCAGATGGGACTGTGGCCGAGTTCGTCACTCCCTCTTTTCTCAATTAAGAAATTTTAACAGAATTAATTTTCCTTGATCCAAAACATACATTTAAAACTTTGTTGCACAGTGTTAAAGTATTGCTCCCCTCTTTTTTACTTGCATATTATTGTTGTATCATCCATCCATCCATCATCTATATCGCTTATCCCCTGAGGGTCGTGGGGGGAGCTGGAACCACTCCCAGCTGACATCGGATGAGACCGGGGGACATTCTGGACAAGTCCCCGGCGTCACACAGAGCCAACATACGGGGACAACCGTTCACACTCACATACACACCTACGGTCACTTTGGAGTCTCCAATTAACATGACCCCGATCTCCATGTTTTAAGAGTGTGGGAGGAAGCCAGAGGAGAAAACCCTCGAGGAGAATGTGCCCTACAGACCCCTGAGATTCTCTCTCATGTCTCACTCAATAACTTCCTCACCTCACTATGAATCTTGCAACTTTTGGACTTTCACGTGGTTTTGTTATTAAAATGTGAGATGAAGAGAAAACGGACTTGCGTCAAAACTCTTTGACCACAGCACAGTTCAAACAAACATGAAACTGGCATGATTGAACTCCCCTGATCCCACACCCACACCCGCACACAACCACTGGATGGTTAGTCACCGACCACACTGGCCTCAGCCTGCAGAAGAACGTAGAAGAAGAAGTAAGAGTAGTCAGGTTTAACGAGCACCTTCAGTGCAGAGGTCATTATTTCATTGAATTGATAGAGAAATCTTTTTTCCTGAGAAAGACAAAACCTTGAATCCCCCCTTACTCCCTGAACTGACTGGTATGTAAATGTTGCCCTGGCACTTTGGCTGTGTGTGACTGAGTGGGCGGGAGACAGCTGGGCCAGTAGCTCAGGACGGAGAATTACCCTGATATTCAATCTGTGATCAGTCAAACTAACTCAACACTCAATGCACCTCTGGTTTTAAACCCGCAACTTTCTGATTCTGGCACATCAACAATATTCTACACCTGAAGGGCGTCTTACACGAGGACCTCTACTCTCAGAAAGTTGTCTGAATGGGATTTAAATGACATGGTTCATTTATATTATCTTAACATTGTGGATAACAAACCAACATTTTTGAAAGTAACAGAGAGAAAACTCTTCTATCTGTATCAAGGTCATGGGACGGGAGGGATGCTTTCACACACAGACACGTCACTTCTGGGAATTGCTCTCATTGCAGCAGGGTCCGTTTCCAGTCAGTCAGGTGACCAGCTCTGCTCAGGGATATCCCGATGGTCATGTGACGCGATGCTTTCCCGCTCTCTCGCCCTCCCTCTCCTCCCTTTCTTTTTCATTTCTGACAGCCATCTCTTCTTTCCAGGCAGGCGCCCCAACAATGTAACACCGCTGCCCACCCCGCTGCCCGTCACTGTTTTCTCCCTCAGCTCCTCGCGTCTAATGGACTTAACCCCCTTCATGTCCCTTCATCCCTTTGCCTCCTCCTCCTTCCCTTCAGGCACTTAATCCACGTCTGTCCATGACAGCACTTTGAATTATTCAGTGGAGCGCTGCTGCTCGCCACAAAGAGCCCGTCACTGAGTAGAGGGAACGAGGGCAAATCGCAGATAGGAGGCGTGATGGCGGAGCGGGAACGAGGTGGCAGCAATGGAGGTGGTGATAGAGTGACGGCAGCAGATGTCTGGCAGGGAGCTTCCCAGGAAACCCCACACTCGTCTTCCTCGTGCTCCTCTTCCTCCACCCTGGCAGCCTTAATCGCATAACCTGGGTATAGCGGGCTGTCACGCCAGGTCAACTGGAAATAACCGGCATTCTTGATGGCGAGTTTGACCTGATACAGAAGCCAGCGGGGCGATTGGTGCGGAGGGGATCGTGTTTCCCGGGCAGCCATCATGACAAAGCAAAATTGACCTGAAGCCTGCTGACCTGAAAGTGAAGCAACAACAGTGTAACACCAACTTATTTCACCTGAATTGACACTATCTGATGAGAACAATAAATAGATCAACATTTTGGGAAATATGCTTTGCGGCTTTCTTATAGGGTCAGCTTACAGTATAGGATGAGGACTGGAAGCTGTCCATCTTTGACTGTTGCACGTCTCTGATGGTCCTACTGTGTCTTTTCATAAACACCATCTGACACAAGCTGAACACTGGAGTTTCTCTGCTGCTCACATGACTCTGTAACGCTTGTGTAAATGTGTAATGATCCATACAAGTTTTAATCTCTGTCCATACTTACATGCCTCAAAACCTTTTCAGATAACCTCAACCACTCCTGCCCCCCACCTCCCCATTTGGTGTCTGTGAAGTCTATCAGGACCGTGTATCTTTAGACAGTTTATATGTAGTCCGACAGTTTCTAGCTTTGAGAGAGAGATCACGTCTACAAATGTGACATTGCCTGCATGTGATCATCAAGAGAAAATATAACCTGCTTTCAGACATGCACCGAGCTCCGGACATTTTCCTGGAATTTGTTCGAAGGGGCTGTGTGTAAGAACACAAATGTCCGATGAGGTCCCAAGCCAGTGTAGATGTGCTGTTAACATAAACACGTGAATTTATATGTCCTGTCCTGCCTCCTGCATGTTCTACTGATACACCAATCTTCCCCTCAATATACCACACATTTCCCTAATGTGAATACGTCTGCCTGGATAATTGCCTGCTGTGTTCCTCACATGGGAAAGGGAAACTCTGGAAAACCTCTCTTCTATCTCTCTAGTTTGAGCCTGATTATCTGATTACCTGCCATAGCAATATACATTTACCTTTTATTGTCATAGTATGTGTTGTTCTGTTTTTCAGGAAATACCCCGATTCAAATGTTGAGGGGAATAGGTTGAAGAAAACCCCTCTCTGTCAGTGAGGCGCTTCACTGAGCACAGAGGGGAACTATCAACACATTGGCTCTGCTGTGGGAGGTGCTGCTATGTCAGGAACTAGAGGCTGAGGAACTCCTGACCTTTCCTCTCGCACTTCACTGCCTGTCACTCAGTTGTCTGTGCATTACCCTGTGTCATTGTGAAATGTTGCAGCGCCGGCTAAAATGTAAACTGAATAATAAACGTTGAGGGAGAAAAAATGCTTTCAGGAACAATGGTGTTGCAATAGGGTATGGATCTGTGTAATCATGTAAACGCCTGTGCGAGTGAGAGAAAGAACGAAAGAGAAATTGAAACAAAAAGGAAAGAGGGTGGCAACCGAAAAAGAAAGATGTCAGATGAGACCTATGAGACAAAAGACAAGTGGAAGTTGAAAGATGTTTTTGGGCAGAGAGAGTGTATGGTAATACCCCAGACTGGGGTTATTCCTGTAGCGTCTGTAAGCCTGCGTGTGAATGCGTATGTGTCTCTCAGTCCCTGAGCGTGCATGTGTGTGTGTGTGTGTGTGTGTGTGTGTGTGTGTGTTTGTGCGCTGTCGACCATGCAGAGTCAGTCAGTCTGCCGTGGGGCTATGGGGGATTCCTGTTTTGTCCCTCGGTGGATGTCTGGGGCCTCACTGCAGGGACCAGCTTGGCGGTGGGGGGGGGGGGGGGGGGGGGACGACTATCAGCTGGCCTCGATGATGTGTCCAATTGCTGTCGTTTATAGTTCCTGTCACCTCACTCCACCTCTCTCCTCCTCTGTCACCTCTCCTTCAGCATCCGTTGTTAATAACAACACATAAACCGCACCTCGTCGACAGCTCTGCCAAATATGTGCCCATGCACTTCACACTCTGTCCTTATTGTTTAACCACTTTCATCCTTTTCTTGCCGCTCATGTCTCGTCTTGTGAGAAACTGTAAACCCAAACCTTGTATATCAGTGAGTGTTGTGGGATTGTTGTCTAAACAACACAAGTAAAGTATTTCCATCCAAATACAATGCTTGCACAGTTTTCATGAACTTTCATTTGTAATTTAGAAACAACCCCCGGCTCTTCCTGCAACATCTATGTTTTGAATAACTGCTGATGAAAAATAAACTGCACATGTCTGTGCTGGTCACACAAGTCACACAAACTCATTATTTGTCCAAACCAGCTGTTGATGATTTTATCTGACCCCTACAGCACAGACAGGAGACCAGTGATAATAAGCCAGTAGAAGTATATCCATCCATCATCCATCCATTATCTTTACTGCTTTTCCTTTTAAGGTCACTGGCATGCTGGAGTCAGTTCCAGCTGACATTGCCTGAGAGGCCGGGTACAGCCAACTTACATAGACAAGCAACCATTCACTCTCACATTATCATGAATAAAGACTCTCCAATAAACCTAACCCCAGTGTGCATGTCTTTGGAATGTGAGAGGAAGCTCCTGCAAATCTCACACAGACATGAAATTAAAAATACTTATTTATTAAGTGACAACTTAATATAGTATCACATACAAGAACGAATATGTTATAATTTTGGGAATTTATCTCCCAAATCTACAATATGACCCGTCTAACCTGCAACCCAGGGGCCATGGGAGTGTATATCCACGTGTAGTACGATTTGATTTGATTTGATCATTCTTGGAAGAGTGAATTCAAAATACTGAATCAGAAAAGCTGCACTAGTGATTTTACCCTAAGTTAGGAGAAGCTGGGCCTGGGAGGGGTGAATGTTCTTAAATAAGCTGTTATATTAACATTTGCATTTATTGCCTTGTGTTGACTGCTGCTCTCTTTCACTTTCACATGTCACTGCCACCTTCTCAAATTAGTAGCAAAGCTGCCACCAGTGTATTTACAAGATACTGCAGCACATTGAAAGAGTCCTGATGTAATTCAAACATTTTCAGGCCTGTGCTGTGAATGAACCTCTGACATATTTTTAATCAGTTTTCCTATGATAGTATGAAAATAACATCACTGCCTATCAGACAACATATAAATAATAAGTCGATTGGGGCACAGTTACTATCAGACCCATTGTAACTTCTGCTTTTCTGCAGCCACATCCTCTGCACCTCACTCTGTTCCTGAATGCTAACATCAGTTATGTATCTGCTCTTTATCTCCACTGCAGATGCTCTGACCTCCCCAAGCCCACGCTGCAACCCTCCCTGCATTGATCTGTGCCCGCCTCTGTCTGAAATCTCAGATATACACATGTTGTGCGTCTGCAGTCCTCATGACCTCGAGGGACCGCGGAGAGGTCAGAGGTGAAGCAGCTACTTCTGCTCTTCACAACCCGACACTCCAGAAACATGACAGCTGAGACTGGGATATGTGTGTGCTTGTGTGTGTGTGCATGTACATATGCGTGTTATACCGGGGCTTTATTCGATCCACGCAATATGTTATGTGGAGAAACTGGTTTATTTGAAAGGAAGCTGAGTAGGTCTGTGTGAGTTGTGTGAACGTGGTCATGTTCCTCTGTGTGTGTGAAGTGAGTGTGATGTTGTGAAGGTGAACCCCCCCCCCCCCCCCCCCCCCCCCCCCCCAGATTAAATGCACTGTTAAATAAACAATGTGAGAGGAGACAGGGTGTTGTTTCTCTGCTGGGATGGTGACTTCTTTATATTCTCGTTCATGTGATGTGTGCGGACCGTGTGTTTCTGTCAGCTCGATATATTAACACACACACACACACGCACACGCACTCTCTCTCTCTCTCTTTCTCTCTCTCTCCTCTCTCTCTCTCTCTCTCTCTCTCTCTCTCTCTCTCTCTCTCTCTCAGGCACACACAAAGAAGCCATGCTGTCAATCAGAGTTCAGTAAGAGGTAGTAAACAGACAGGCTATTCTGTCCATTGGCACATGTCACTAAACCGTGGCCTGGCTGCTGCAGCAGAGAGAGCACTGTGTCACACGCTACAGATACAGGCAGCCCTCTGTCACACACAAATAATCTCTCTCTCTCTCTCTCCACCACCATTCTATGTGGGTGTGTGTCTCTCGCTCTCTTTATCTTTCTGCCACAAATCCAGCATTCACTTCTGCATGCGCCCCCACATTCACAACATCCATTCACATGCACTGCACAGAAATAAGCTGGAAAACCTGATTTTGTCATTTAAACACCGGCTCAAACCAAAGGTTCTGGAGCTCTGTAGAAGCCAGTCAGGTTCTTCCTGCAAAACAAGGTAAACTCTTTCTGTAAGGTCCTAACTCACTACATGCGTGTGCTATCATATTCATGCAGGAAGGGGCACAGAAGTGTGTGTGACATAGTTATCTTCAGACTCTTCTCCTTACCTCAGGTCCTCTTTTCCTCATGTGCTCCAGTTCCTTGATTCAGACAGTCCATGAAATTTGCATCAGCTGAGGTCAAACGAGTTGCATCTCTGGAGCGGTGGCTCTCTGGCAGCGAGCAGAGTGGCTGCTACAGACATTACATCATGTTCATAAACACACATTTATTCAAAAAAAACCACACATGCGTGCAGCTCAGCTAAATGAAATTAAAAGTCGATGCTTCCATGTGAATACACAGATGTGTGCACAGGGGGATGAAGCCCCGCTTTCAGTCTCATCTCTGAGTGATGTGTGTTTTTTGGATTGGAACAGCTTTGCATGCGTGGCTGTGGAAGACTGATGCTGTTCTGACCAGAAGAGAGAGGCCGGGGATACGAAAAGTGACGGGAAAGAATTGAGTATGGAAGGATCAGGTAAACATCAAGACAGGTGGTTAACGCTGGACTTGTTGTGTTTATGCTTGATGGGGGCGTTGCCCAACATTTGGTGCTGGCAGGAAAAACAACAATCAATTTTAAGGTTTTAGGCCTGGGACAGCTATCAATCCAATGCTATAGCAAATAACCAAATCATCAATACAGTTTCCTGGCAAATTAATCCTAAGAAGCATCTCAACAGGTTGTAGTTGTCCATCCAGGGCACAGATCCCAGGTTTTTACTTCAACCTCTTCCCACAAAATGAATTCTCCCACGGGGAAACTACAGCGGTCAGACTGGCACTGACCCACAGGTCGAGTCTTCCAACTTACACTGAAGACATAATGAGGCTCTTCCTTCCAGAGGCTTCTCTACAGTCACTCCCCAAACCACCGCAGGAAATGGAATTTTCTGAAGGGATCAAAACAAGTCGAGAGTTGTAAATGGTTTGAGTTTTCCGACAAAGACAATTGCCAGATTCCAGCGCCTTGAGGGACACGGCCATATCACAAAGAATCCTCTGTCTGCTTAGAACGTGTGCACATGCACGAACACACCCACTTGTTCACACACACACCCACGCACACACACACATAGTTTATATTATTAGTTGTGAGATCTTGTGAAACAGAACAGTATTCCAGTGGTTTTCCAGTGGAACCTTATTCATACCTGTGTGTCAGGGCTAAGTGAGGTGCATGCCTCTGCATATCATGCATATTGTGTGTTTGTTGTCCTATGAAGCCTGAAGGCAGCCTCACAGTTGACAGTACTCCAGATTTTAGTTTGGGGCAAGGTTCATGCGGGGATAGTTTCTATACGTTTGTGTGTGTGTGTGTGTGTGTGTGTGTGTGTGTGTCTGTGTTTGTCTGTGTGTGTCTGGGGTCAGGCAGCCCATTAGCAAGACATCCCCATCTCTAATTGCCTCCTTCCAGCAGCCAGTTTGACAGCTCTGTAATCTACAGTTACTCACAGCACTCACCATGTTGTGTTTGTGTATGAGCGTAGATGTGTGTGTTCACTTGTGGACTTATGTGCATGTGTGTGTATGTTTGTGTTTGCGCGCGCCTCTTTGTTACCTCTTTAAGACCTATTCCAACATAAACAGGACCAATAGACCTTGTGAGGAGCAAAGCCTGGACCTAATGAGTCAAAACGTTTTTTTAAGGATAAGGTTTTGGTTAGACTGACAATGAATGGAAGAGAAAGACAGTGATGGTGGCCGTTTAACAACCTGTCCATCTTATTTGTTTTGTGTTTTTTCATCCTTTATCTTTCGGCGTCTTTGGAATTTTGGCCTTGTGACTTCAGCTGTGTTAGCTTCATGGCTGTTTAATGTGTGCACGTGTGCTGTTCTTTTGGTATTATCTGCGTACTAACCCTCATCAGACAGAAGGTCTGCAGGAATGTTTATTTCCCTGTTCTCCAGAACAGGTGCTATCTTCTTGGAAATCTCTTGATGGCTGCAAGCACTCATGCCACACATAGAGTCTTATTCCACTGTCCATGTGGGGACAGTCATTGACCTAATGCTATCCCCTAATCCCATTCTTAACCATAACAACGGAATGCTGAACCCCAAATCTCACCTCAATCCTGACCTAACGCTCACTCTAACCTGAACTGTCAAACCAAGTCTGGACCCTCAAAAAGCTTTTTTTATCCCCATGAGTCCCTGTGGGTCAGTGTGCATTAACTGTAAAGTCCCCACTGGGAACAAGAGCAAGAACACCACACACACATACACACAAAGCCCAGGGGGATTCCTGGGACTAATGTTTAACAGGGAGAATTTGGACTGCGCCATCAATTTTAGCTCTTTCTGCAGACACTGTGGTTTACTCTAGATAGCAGGGCCAAGCCTCCGAGATAAGACAAATCTCGGCCTGCCTGTGGGAAAGATGAAAGCATTCTCTGACTGCTCTTTCTGTTTCTTTTCCATCCCCTCTCACTGTGCGTCTGTGAATGTGTCTGTGAGAGCAAGGAACTGTGTGGCCTGAAAACCTTGAGTGAACCGTCCAGTTGCAACTGTTGAAGTTGAATACACGTTTATCAATTAAATCATTTATCGCTCATCATCAAGTGCAGAGGATTTTTCCGCAGGTATATTAACACTTGTGTAAAGATCCTTCTAAACATTTCAGAGATTATCATCAGACATGATGAAAACATCTGCTCGAACTGAAGCATTTCCACAGTGACTTGTTGTCGGCTGTAAATAGTGCAGCTGCAGGACATCCTTATGATTTTGACATTCACTCACATCACCAGTGACTTGGAGGCCATGGAGGAGAATCTGATTAACTTTTGAATATGTTTGTATCCTGCATATATTTAAGTTTAATGCTACTTTAAAAGCAAAGGCAACTTTTGCTTTTTTGTCTCGCTCGGTTAACGTCAAAGTCACATTCTACACATTATGTTTATGATCGGACTGGAAGGGCAGGTATGTTTCAGGGTATGGTGGTGAATCTGAAACTTGCAATGCTAACCAACAAACACAGACACACAAACACAAACACACACACACTCACACACACACACACTGCTCTCAGTCTCCCTCCATCGGGATGATAGGAGAACTTTGACTAAGATAAGTACCGTGGAAAACAATCGAATCAGTTAGAGATTTCCTCTGTTGAACACACACACAAACACATACACACACACACACACACACCCCCACACACACACAAACACACACAAAGCTGCAAGTATCAGCAAGCCTGAACTCCTCAAATCTCCAAAACACACACACACAAATACACACAAATATGCACGCACTCTCTAGCTCACGTGCCCTCACCTGAAACGTAAGCAACACCCGACCAAAGGCAACCACCTTCATCCTTTCATCTGATTGCGGTCAACATAGCTGCTCACATTGTGAAACAGGAGTTTGAGAAATAGGTCGAGACCAAGTTTATACAAGTGCACAGGTTCAGTCCTTCCACTCTCAAAACATTGTTTTCCAGTCTTGACAGTTGCTCGTGTGTGTGTGTGAAACAAACCGCCTGTTTCAGTCGAGAACTGCAGCTCTCCCAGTCTGCTTTATTTTGGCCGTATCCTAGCAACGGAGCTGTTTCTGCTTACTTCTCTCTCCACCCTCTGGCCCAAAATGCTCCAGGCTGCTCCGCTCTTCCATGTGTGTATGTCTTCTATGTGTGTACATGTCTTCTATGTGTGTGTGTGTCTTCTATGTGTGTATGTGTCTTCTATGTGTGTGTGTGTGTGTGTGTCTTCTATGTGTGTGTGCATGTATCTGTGTGTCTCTGTGTCACACATCTGCTTTGCATTGCTGAGGATCTCGGTGCTGACTGCTCTCTAAGCCCCTGATTCTGTTACAGCAGGCCAGCGAGACAGGGAGGCAGCAGGCGGTGGAGGCTGTGGTGGAGTGGGTGTGAGGGGTGAAGATAGAGAATGAGAAAGCTAAAAAAAAAAAGGGGTAAGGAACACAGGGGGTAATAAGAATAAGACAATGACAGTGCTACAATAAAGTTGGAACAGTCGGCGCACATGCCGAAATAGTGTAACTGCTTCACATGGAAGAAACAAGTAGGTGGGGGGGCTAATGGGAGAGGTTTAAATCTTATGGAGCTATAAAAGTTTCCCAGGGCTCTCATAAGAGCAGCAGAGGTTCCACACCGGGCCTCCTGCAGGGCCTGGTGAGCGGTCAGGCGGGGCTGGCTCATGCTGCTCCGCTGGAAGGAACCTGGGATTCACCGGGCCGGGAGGGCGACGGTTTGTTGCTGCCAACAGAGGAGAGGATCAGACAGGGGGGGAAGCACTGCCTCGAATGAGAGGGGTCAGCGGGTTTGCTTGGCTGCTGCGGCGGCTGCTGTGTCTGCACGACTCCACCATTTTAATCTTTCACTCCCCTCCGTCTACCCCTCCGTTCTCCACCTCCTTCCCTCTGTATCACCTCATTCCTGTGAGCGTATCCTCATCTCAATAGCCCTCTCACACCTATGCCAACTAATTACTGGGCTTCACTTTGCGATTATTTATTGCACGTGAGATTTGAGGCTGAGACGTGGAGAAGGGGCGAGGGAGAGAGAGAGCTTACATGAGAAATGGCTGCGGTCAGTTCCCCATTGCAGTGAAACATTTGGCAAGGGCACTGAACAATCAAAGCTTTGGGGGCTGTGTATGTGTGTGGGTGTGGGTATGGGAGTGTGTGTGTGTGTGTGTGTGTGTGTGTGTGTGTGTGTGTGTGTGAGAGAGAGAGGGAGAGAGAGCAGTGTGTAGGTCTGGCTCTAACCCAGGATATCAACTATTTGGTGCTTAAACTTTGGAGAGCCGAGGCTCTGCCAAGAGAGCATTGTGTGCTCATAAAAAATATTGTACAACTGCTTTCGGTGTCTGTGTGTGTTTGCCTGTGTGTTGTGTGTACTTGCATGCTCGTATATATATAAATGGGCGTGTCCATGTAAGTGGTTCAGCTGTATGACACTGCAAACTATGTCTATTTGAGAGTCTTTTCAATCTAACTAAAGTGGAGAGGGTAACGCCAAGAGAGCACTTTAGCTTTCAGATGAAGAGTGATGAGAATAGACCCATAATTACTAGTGAATCCTCTCCGTCCGCAACCTTCATCTGAAAACACCGATTTTGTAGATACCTGTGGGTTTGTGTGTTTCCCTTTCATCTGTCTACCACACTCTGGGTAATATCTACAAGCCTACCTACGTGCTTTATACAAATGTCACATGTCATCCATGAGCTGGATGTCATGCTCAGCTACGGTGCATGTACTGTGCGATTGATTGTGTGCACCTCACACTGCATATTATCATCACACATGCTTTTCTGTGACCTTCTCTTCCCACCTACACCTTTACTAAGTTGTATGCCCCCAATGAGGATGACATTCACAGGTGTCTCTCTCGCCCAATATTACTTGTTCTTCTCTGGTATTTAACAGATTGTTGAAGAAGACTTAATCGTCACCACGGTATGCGTGGTTTGGTGTTTGTCATAGTTTTGGGGTTATTGTCTGGATTATGATATTTTGTAACATTAAGATCGTGTTGACAGACTTTTTTTTTTCTTTATTATCTGCAGTTATGTAAACAAGGCCTAAAACTCTGTTTTTTCATACTGGCTTTGCATATCTTCACTACTCTGGATCAGTGTTAGCCCAAACTGAAAGTCTTTTTCTTACTGAATTATACTCCAGTCTTGTATACAATGTAAATGCTTAGCAATCACAAAACATTGTACTACCAACAATGTGTAGTAAAACACTGTAGAGGGATATGTGCCAGAAAATGTTGCTCAGGCATAAAGAAAAGCAGGTTTGTTGATTTACATCTTTTCTCTTCTATCACTTCTCTCTCTCCTCTGTTTCACTGCTCCTCCAGCCATGCTGCTCTGTGTTGGGGCCCCATCAAAAACATTACAGGAGAGTCTGTCTGCATTACCCTGACTTAACTCAACGCCTAAACTGTCTGAATGTGTGTGTGGGTGTGTGTGTGTGTCCAGCTGTTGCTGTCTGTCCACTGAAGGCTCTAACTTTAACCTATTTTATGGGCAGATATGATCTGAAGATATTTTAAAATTCTGCCCACACACACACACACCCTTACCAAGTTCACCTATCTTTGTGACATAGTGCATTGCCTATCCAACCGGACCTAACTTTAACCTAAACCTATTTCTAACCCGAACCAAGTCATAACCCTCAAACTGGCACTTTGTGAAAAAGTGATTGAGAGCAAAGAGTGCACTTACATGAGTGAGCTTACCCCCTAACACACACACAGACACACACACACACACGTGTCTGTTTAGACTGACACATGGATTGTATTAATATCCAGGTGTGTGTGTGCTTAGAAGGTCTAGTTCAAGACAAAAATCTGGTCCTTGTCCTTTCTTGACCTCATACAAGCACACACACAGACACACACATACACACACAACCGTGCACACACACGCGCACACACACACAGGCTAAAGGCCTGTGGGCAGTTGGTGTTTTTGCAGCACTTAGCAGCACAGTATTCTCTTACCACAATAACATCCAATCACCTGCCAGCTCCAGACCCCTGACCTCTGCTACAGAACTGGGGATACAGGGGTATAGAGCGCATACCAGTGTGGGGTAGGGTGGTCCGCAAGCCACAGAGTTGAAAGGCTTAGGTTTGCCTCCAGGCAGAGAGACCTCAACAAAGGTTGTAACCTCACTGCAAACATGAGTGATTAGAGGGAGAGAGAGAGAGAGAGAGAGAGAGAGAGAGAGAGAGAGAGAGAGAGAGAGAGTTAGCTGTTCATCAATACACTACATTGGGTGCATACATGGATGAGTGTCTTTTCATTACATTTGTGGACAGATGAACCTCCCTGTGGGATTTCCCCTCCCTTCACTCCAGCATCTCTGCAGTTTGTTCTGCTGATCATCTTCCCATCTCACCCTTCACCTCCCCTGATCTGAAACACACCAAACCTACGTATCATACCATCTATCCTCTGCCGCTCCTCCGCTTCTCCTCTCAAGCTGCTCTCAGACATGCACTGAATTTATAACATTGGTTTTTATTAATCCGTTTGTGAGAATGCAAATGTCCAATAAACCTGTCTCTACTCATCTCTGTCCTATCTCTAGATTCCATCCCTTTATTTCACTCCATCCTGCAGCCATTTAAAACAATAAGCTATAACTGGATGATAGCCAATTTATGAGATTGGATTTGTACTGTAAACAGTTACCATGAAATCAGCGTTTTTATTAAATTACTGATATACACAAGGGAATGCACACGCACACACACGCACACACACACAAACACACACACATGCACGCACGCACACACGCACACGCGCACACATACACAGACGCACACAAACAAACTCACATACTCACACACATACAGACACACACACATGCACTCAGGCACGTACTGTAAATCCATTAGGCACTAAACAGCACTGGATAACAGTGTGCGTGAGTGTGCGTGTGTGTGTTTGTATCCATCTTCTCCTTTGAACGTACATAAAGACACACAGCCCTGTTTAGCAATACTGATGCTTTATTAAAGACAAAGACACATTTCACTATGTGCATTTCTTCCAACCAACATTTAGGCCGAACCCCTATTTCCTGTCATACCCAGGCGAATGTAAGGATGTAGCAAGCACCACTGTAAAAGTGTGAGGAGGAAAGTCATCACTTAGTGTTTCCAGTCACTCAGCAGAAAAAGGCTTAACCAGAACTCCTCTATAAATTCAGGAGTAGCGAGCCAAGCGCGATGGCTGGAATTGAGAGGAAAACGTTCCCATTGTCTGTGAGTCATGAACAGTTTTATTGTGGGGTTCATCTACGGACTGAATGTGCTGCTACTGTCCTGGCTGTGTGTGCAGTTAAACTGGGAGAGTCTAATCTAAGGAAAGAAATGTTGAAACACAGTACAGTACAGTATGTGCTGTGTAGCCCATTGTACATGTTTCTTTTCTCTGTCTGCTGAAGTGTCCCAGTCTTTCTTTGACCTGTCAGCAGTCAAATGATTTGCTGTTATTATGTGCACGTATGTATTCTGCACGTGCTGTGTATGTGTTGTTACAGGAAATACAAGGGAACATGATGAAACATTTAATAAGGAGAGTTGAAGGTGAAAGATCCTCATCTGTTTGATGGGCACAGTGGAGTGAGTGTACATGTGTGTAGCGTGGTAAGGAGGGAGGGCTTGTGGAGATCGGATTGTCACCCCAGAGCAGCAGCTGTCTGTCTGAAGGCCACACACCCCCCACCCCCCCCTGGCTCCATGTCCCCAGCCCGACGTGTCAGAGGGGCTAACGGGGGCTAACAGGATATAAGTGAGGGATTAAGCACCTGGACATCACACAGAGCGGTCAGCCCGCCTTGACATGAGATGGATGTCACCACCTCGATAAGTGATGCAGGGGGCGGAGAGCAGAGAGCAACAAGAAGAGGAGAAACTACAGGCTGGGAAAGAGGTAAGATACAGTAAGTGAGGTTAATGTCTCAGCCAGGGGAGGGCAGTGGGTGTAGAATAGGTCGGATCTATAGGCGTCCCTCAAATCAGCCAGAATTAGGGTAGAAGAGGTTGCACAAGACAGGTGTAATACCTCTGTTACACCAAAATTGGCGATGTATGCACGTTTTTAAAACAGAGATAAACCAACTAAATTATCACTTTCTTGTCAATGTTCACCATGGTGTCATGTTTCCATCACTCCGATAAAAACCTGTGTATACTGCAGCGTAATTTGACCCGGGAGTGAATGCAGATCGTATCCATTCCCACAGGACAGGAGGGGAGAAGAGGAGAAAAGAGAAGAGAGGAGAGGTAGAGGAGATCACTCCCCCCCCTCCCTCTCCTTTCTGGCAGCAGGGAGCCATATCAAGCTGAGGGTCACAACTCTGCGGTCAAGTTCAACAGCCTGAGGTTCAGCACTGTCGCTCACCAGAGTTACAGCTGCTGTAGCTCTTTCAGTCTGTCTGTCCTTCCACTTCTCCACTGACCTGTCTGCATGCGTACTTTAAACAACAGCTTTCTCTGACGCTTTGTAAACTTCTTTCAATTTCGTTCACTTGGCTCTAAGTAACAACCTTTCTGCATTGACAGATAAAGACTGAGGGTAAAACTAGAATCTGAACTTGTAACTTTGTGGACCTGCTTCCTCCACTCTTGTCTTTCAACACTTGTGCGGGGGGGGGGGGGGGGGAGGGGTTCTGCAACTTTGCATCTGATGATACATTCACTCTCACTTCACACCAGGAGTGGCGACTGTGTTGAGGTTATCAAGGGTCCCAGGTCTCTTTTCATTTGAACCACCTGCATTTCCCCTCTCTCTATGATGACTGCCTACAAATGTCAATCAATCAAATCAATCAATCAAATTTTATTTGTATAGCCCATATTCACAAATTACAATTCATCTCATAGGGCTTTAACAGGGTGTGACATCCTCTGTCCTTAACCCTCAGCAAGAGTAAGGAAAAACTACAAAAAACCCTTTTAACAGGGTAAAAATATGTAGAAACCTCAGAGAGAGCCACATGTGAGGGATCCCTCTCCCAGGACGGACAGAAGTGCAATAGATGCCACGTGCAGGAGAACATCAGCAATGGGAGCCATATCAAGCTGAGGTTGTATCAAGACTTTAGTTTCAGCCACGCAGTAGTGCTTTGAACTAAATACTAATTAATATAATAAGAATATCTTTGTTTACAATAGTGGCAGGCTCATATCTACGACAGTGCATGCACAGTACAACTGAAGCTGATGGAAATGTCACTTAATTCTACTTATAAATATAAGTAGAATTATAAAATTCTAATCACATTATTTACCTGATGAAGATGATACTTAATGAAAAGTAAAAATATTTGTCAATCCACTGAATATATATGTTATATATATTTAACAGGATGAGTTAAAAAAAACAATCCTGCTGGATTAACCTGCATAAAGGTCGGGAGATCAGCAAAGCTGTTAAGATTCATCCTCTGGGAACCATGAGAGTTCATTGCAATCAATCCAATAGATGGTTTGTTTGCTTGAAACCATCTATTGGATTGATTGCTTGATGGGAGAAAACGACAGTGAAAGTACAAGCGTTACAAATAACAACACAGTTAAGCCATGTTGAGCGGATACATGTTTATATTGTTTCAAAATTGAACGGATGTAGATGTAAATTAATCACAAATTAGTATGAAGGTGTGTATACATGGGCCTGTTCTGACAAACTGCCAAGCCAGAACAACCCAGGTGAACTGCAGCATCAACATTATTTATAGTCTTGTTATTGGTATGTCACTGCTGAGTTGCTCAATATTAATAGCCGATGCTTCCCTTCGTGGCTGCGTGCGAGAGAGCAGCAGGAACGGAATGAATATGTCTCAGTCAAATGTAAAAATACAAATCAATAAAGCGACCCTTTCTATGGACAACACAGTTACAAACGAATAGAGAGCTCAGGTAGGTGAGAGTCAGAGCGGAGGGATTAGATGCAGATTGGCCTCTTGGTTAAAAAGGGGAAGGAAAAAAATGCAGCTCTTTGAGCAATGCTCTTCAACCTGAGTCGAACCTTCTGGAGTGAAGGTGAAAGCAGATCTGAGACCTCCTTTCGGTATCGGAGTCTGGTGACAGAATGTTCGCTCTGTTGTTAGGTCAACGCTGTCTGTAGGCACGGTGTATTCAAACCAATACAGAAACTCTGTGTGTGTATAAGAGTGTGCACCAGTCTGGAGAAGAATATCAGGACAGCTGTCCCTATCGGCAGCAACAAGCATGCAGACGTGTGGGTGGCCATTGGATTTCTCCCTTTCATACGCTCACACTCCCTCTCCTCTCGTGGCCTTTATCTATAAGGTCAGCTTCTCTCCTCTCGTGCCTGCCTTCGTGGCAGCGGAGGAGAGGACACGCCTCTGTAAATGTTTACAGTATGAGGGTTTGTAAAAGATGCGACTTGAGAGCGATAAACACAAAACATCTGGACACAGACCCAACATCTGCTGCGTGGAGGGAGGTGGATGGAGCGAGCAAGGCCACAGGAGAAACACTTCAGGGAAGAGAAAGAGAGAAGAGAAAATGAGAACAAAGAGGGAAGAGGAGGAAAATGGTGGGAACAGAGAACTGGAGCTTGCAAAAATTCAAGCGATGCTACTCTCCTGACAGCGAAATAGAACCACTTTTCTCGAAATTAAGAATTGCCCCTCTCCCTTAGTCCATCTGTTTCTTCCGCTTCCTTTGCATGGACAAACAGCAGAAGAGCTTGGGAGTCCAGCACCCAGTTCAAGGGTGGGCCCAGCAGAGGAGAGAAAACAAAGCCAACGAGGAGCAGATGTTCAAAAAGACACACACACACTGACACAGACACTTGGAGCAAATTTGCTGACATAGAACTGAGACCATGGCCACACCCCTGCTGTACACATACACACACACACACACACACACACACACACACAAGCTTATACTAATTTAAAAAAGAGAACAGAGACGCAGACGCATCCCCCTCGCGAAAAAGGAAACTGCAACTTTGCAGAAACCTCACTCTTCTCCAGGTAGCTTTTCCGTTTTTTTGTGGCCTTCCCAAAATCCCTGAACATGTGTGAGCGTGTGCATGTTTTATTCTGATCTATAATCATCAGAGGAAACAGCTGCACGGGACTGTGTGGGTTGAAAGGGGCAGGGTTTGCAGATAACCTCTAACATCTCAGACAGGAAGCTTGGAGAGAACCTCAGGAAATGGCTCTCAGGACCCATGTGCAAAACAGAGCATGCATGTACAGCAGCGAAGAAAATAAACACAGCGTACAGGAGTGTATGCATCAGGGCCTTTCCTCAGGTCATGCGGTGCGTGTTAAAAAAGAAAGGTGCACTTTGACAAGTTTGTGCTGTTGGAAAATGACAAACCACCCGCATAATAAGGTGGTGTGTTTTTTAATATGTGTTAATGTAAGACCTGAACAGCTTTTGCAACACCTTGACAAACAAAGTCGTCAATCAATCTGTCACCAGCCCATCAAACTGTTTTCTCTGTGTGTTCCCAAACTCTTGAGTGATTCTCAATAAAAAACTCCACCTCGGGCGAGAGGCGGAAAAACTGGCAGCGTGCCGCCTTTATTTAAGAGCCTCATGCACGGAGAGAGGAAGCAGCCTGGGTAGTTTCATTGTGAGTCCTTCCTGCCGCTCTTGAAAGGCAGAGCCCATGCTCCACTGAGGCCTGTTCTTGTGTCAGGGTTTTGTTTACATCAGTCACCGATGGCACATGTCCGACACGGCACCGTCATAGCTGGAAAGTAGGAGTACATTGGCAGTACGGCGTCAAAAACTGGCACGCGGCCGCGAAATGCCCCTGTGACATTTAATAGTCCAAACGGGCTAGGCTCCTTGGTAGCAGTCTATTCCTCACATGCTTTGTGTTCTTCATGTGCAACATCTAAATGTCACTGTCAACATATAATCAATAAACTTGGATTCCAGCACTGGTGCACTCTCTGCTGCTGGCTACAAAATAAAGTGACCGCTCTACGTGACACAGAGGCTCTTTGAATCTGTGAAGTTCATGATCTGGTGCGACAGAGAGAGAGAGTCTCGCACCGTCTCTCAGGCTACGCTGGTTTCAGTTCTCTGCTCTGCAAAACCACACATACACACATGGCTCCGCGAGCAACCACGTCGTCTCGCAGACACACACGCACACGCACCATAGAGGGCGAGCGCACGTCAAAAGCAAACAGTGGAATCCCACTCTCCGATCACGTCAAGCGCCCACTGTTACCGGGCAGGGCTCCCATACAGACAGGGACAGCAGGGCGTTTGTGATGAGCTGAATGAAAGTGTGCGAGTGTCTGACGGCTCCTACATCGACTGACAGTGACGTCCGTCCGCTCTCTCCACCTCCATCCGTCTCTCGACTTCTCCATCCCACGCGCTGCACGAAACGGATAGAGCACAATGGGTTAGACGTCGGCAGAGTACAGCTGAAATTCACCACATCTATATCAAAATAAAAAGGAAAAAGAAATAACAAACAGGGAGTCTTTCGGTTCCAATATAATCACTCCCAGACCCAGAGGAATAAGACCCAGCTGTGTTATCATTGGTGTCTCTACCCAGCCTGTCAAAGACTCAAACGCAGCAACACACTCACACACACACACACACACACACACACACACACGCACAATGTATAATTACTGCCAGTTTGCCCACTCGTTTATCGCCATTACGCCAAAACGACTTCCTCCACTGTCCATTTGAATGCGCATCAGTCTGGAAATGCCATTTAGATGTATGGGCTTGACAGACCAGACCTAATTTAGCAATTAAAGTGAATTTATCAATCAGGTGCATTTGACTTGCCACTCGCTTTAATTTGTTCACAAATAGGAGCAGAGGAGTCCTGACACAAATGAATCTCACATTTGTCACCTGCACCTGTAACCTCTGACATTCACTGCAGGCGGTTCACCGTGGGACAGAAAAGATCTGACAGATAGGGGGAAGATTTCAAGAATGTGTAAGTAAGTATAATTAAAAACTAAATTGTCTTTAATGGAGCATTTTTTTTTTTGTTTTGTCAAAACTTAAAGCAATATTTCGACATCGTGGGAAATACGAGTTTTCACTGGTAGAGAGGTAGATGAGAACATAGGCAGCTACTTGGCTTAACTTCACAAACAATATTAACATATAAATAACTAAGAATTACTGAATGAGCCCTTCATGTCTACATCCATCTTCTAATACAACATATCCAATTTGTTGTACAGGAGTTATGTGCTGTTTTTATCTGGTTTCACGTGGGACATGGATTGCTATCAGCCCCCCCCCCCTCCCCAACCCATCCATCCATCCATCCATTCATTCATCCATCCAGCTTGCCCTCTGAAGGTCGTGGGGAGAGCTGAAGCCAATCCCAGCTGTCATTGAGCAAGAGGCGTTGTACACCCTCAACAGGTCACCAGTGTATCACAGGGACAACATACGGAGACAAACAACCATTCACGTTCACACCAGTTAACCCCAGTCAGCTTTGGACTGCGGGAGGGAGCTGGTGTAGCTGGGAAAACCCACGCAAACACAGGGAGAACATGTAAACTCGACCCAGAAAGATCCCGACAGGAACAGGGTTCAAACTGCAAACTTCTTGCTGGGCTACGAACACACAACACAGTATATGAAGCTCATTCAGGGTGCTTATCTGCGCTGGTTATAACGTTAGAATAATGGGAGTTTTCCAGTTCCTCCCATTCTATTTGTTTTGTGTGATATTACTGATATTGCAGCATAACCGATAAAATGTTGTATCCTTGAGGTCCATCATGTTTCATAAATGTTCCTCCTCATAGCACATTAGTAAAACAGATTATTTTGAAACCTACATTGTTTAAATCCACGTTCACCCTGCTAGCAGTCTGCATCTTGTCTACCTTTGCTGGTGCATTGCTGCATTCCTTGGCATGTTACTGCCACCGCAAGATCGTCGAAACAGTGAAACCCTCGGGAGGAATGTGTACAGCGTCACACCTGTGCTTGTATGTGTGTCTTCAGTCAATACGCACAGGATATAACCAAAACCGTGACCTACTCAAAAGAAACCCTGGTCCATGGTGATACTAGTGGTAGAAATGATCCCAAGGTTACCTGTGATTACTGAGCTTTGCTAGTGGGTGGAATTTGTTAGCCCTGGACAGACACAGTGTTTCCTCTATGTCAACTCTTTTAATCTAAGCTCAAACTTCCAAAAAACATCATGAAATCAGCTCATATCGACAAGAAATGTTACATAATTGAACATGACAACTGCCAACAAAAAACTGACACGTGAAACAATACATCAAATGATAAACACACTCTTGAAAGTCTCGTCTTGATGCAGAACAGTGGTTTAAGAACGCTTCTTTTGTAGATGTCCTTTGCAACCAGGCAGAAGAGCGGGCCGTGCAGAACCACTGAGGCAGCTGTTACCCAAGACTTACATGGTTGTTGACCTGGATTCAAAGTCACAAACAAAGAGAGGGGAACAGACACTTGCTAGGACATGCATTATTAAAAGACAATGCAAAAATACATGACAACACCTGTGAGAGAGGAAGCAGTACTTCAGGACAGAGAGAGACAGTGAGGTAGTCGTGCTGCATGTTGACCTCAGGTAGCCTGGGTGGCTTCTTGGAACAACTGCATACTTGTCTGTCAACCAAAGATATCTCATTGTCTTGAGTGGAAACAGAGCTGTCATTGTGTTATCTCAATATGAGAGCTTCTAATAATAGTAATGATAGTTAGTTTAAGTAAATTTTAAATTAGTATGAAAATAAGTATTGGGTTTGTTTGTACTTGTAATATTTTGTTTTGTTATTCTTTATTTGTTTTGTTATTCTTTATTTAGTTCCCATCATGACATGTCAATAGAATAGAATAGAATTATCAATCCAAATTTATTGATATAAAAAAAAAACGGCTTAACAGACTACCCAAAGAAAACAACAGCTCAACAGTGTGGTTCTGAAATATAAAAGTTCTATGAATTTTCTGAATAGAGATTTTGATTATAAGCTCTAATATTGTAACCAGCCAAAGGGGACTTCCCTCAAGTGACAAGATTATTTTATTCTCCACAAGT